>NC_136878.1:41624184-41634184 GCF_949152265.1 Phoxinus phoxinus
CCCGTCGTCAATTATTCCTTACATATTCCGCTGTGTCCCTCCTCACCCTGTCTCGAGTGCGTCCGCTGTGTTTTGTGAAGGCAGACTCACAGGATTGACAGCAGTAGTGTGTGCAGTCAGTCAGTCGGTGTGAACTGGAGTGAGTCACAGGCACAGCACACTCCACATGTTGGTAACACCAGCTGTCATCACCTGATTCTGTGGCTTATATAACCGCTGACTGACTCTGTCCTCAGACCTCCCTCTGTCTGTGTATAAATGTTTTTCATCTTCATTGCCCGTGACCCTTCTGGCTTTTTATTTCCCCAATCCATCTTTCTCCCTCTTAAAACACTCCATTGGGTTTTATTGTGCCCCTTTACTTTGCTCTTACATTGTTTGCGGCCTGTCCTTGTTTTTTCAGCGCTTATCTATCTCTGTTGCCAGGGGTTTCATAATTTCCTTCCTCTCTTGTTCCACGCTCTCCAATGCTCTCACAGTGCAGTGATATGGCTCAGTAGTGTCTGATTCCAGAACAGCATCACTCAGGGCCATAGCATGATGTGTAAATTAATATGCTGTTTAAGACATTAATCTGCATGCAGTAGATTCGTTTCTAATGTTAGGAAGAGGTTTTTGTTAACATGTTCACTAAAATAATGTTTTGGTGGTTAGTCTCTGTTATCTTACAGTATTTGTTTATTTTATTTATTTGTTGGTGTGCTCAAAATACTTTCTTTTTTTTATTTAATTTTTTTGAATCATAAAATGTTTTGTCCAATAAAATATTGTAGAATGAGAAGGTTCCTTCTTGCCCGTATTGTCACCGAGTAGTTGATCATGGATAAAAAAAAATATGAAAAACAAAACAAAACTAACTAACATGAAGAATTGAAGATATATACATATCTTACTTAGATGATTTAATAGGTCATAATTTTCACCACTTTTAATCACCCAATGGTTCAAATGTGAAGTATTTTGGACTATGAAGTATTCCATAATATTACATATTTAAGCAGAATATCTCTGAATTTCTGTAACACTGCAGGACTGAACAAATACATTTTGAAGTAGTTCCATATAAGCATTAAATTTTTAATTTACCGCACTACAAATGAAAAATAATCGCAGGTAAACTTTTTATTTTACATTTTTAGGGTAACACTTAAATAGTCAAGTAGCACTCAATTAGTGTCTCTCTCTCTCTCTCTCTCTCTCTCTCTCTCTCTCTCTCTCTCTCTCTCTCTCTCTTTCTCTCTAATGGTCAAATTTATCTTCATTTTATTTCAAGTTTTCAAAATTAATTTGAATAGATAATTCCAGCCAAAATGGTGAAAGAAACAAAAGATGTATGTCCTTTTTCTTTGAGCACAGTAAAATTACATGTCAACTTCCCAAACACCACCTGTGTCCATTTAGGACATAGCAAGTAGCACATGTTGGTTAATTGTGTACCTTTGATTGTGCTAATGCTCGTACTTTTATTACTTTCCCAACCACAAGCTGGTTGTGAAGAAACTGGCTGAAATGTTTAAAGAGTCTCTATTGATTTCGTCCATGGTACAGGTTATTTAAAAAATATATGTATTGTTATGTACTCTTCCTGTTTCAATAGGGAATACTTGTAGCTACTTACTTTTTAGGGGATATTTAATACAAGTGTCCATCAGACATTTTTCATGGGGTTTTTAAATGGGATGGATGGTAGCTTTTTCTGCTGATAACTGTAGTCTGTTGAGAGACTTCTGTGAATGTTTTGTTGGGTAACCGTGTGTCTTTGGTATTGGCAGATACGGTGTCAGGCAAACTGCAGAACAACAATATCTACACCATCGCCAAGAGGAACGTAGAAGGCCAGGACATGCTGTATCAGTCGCTCAAACTCACCAACGGGATCTGGATCCTCGCCGAACTCCGCATACAACCTGGCAATCCCAATTACACGGTAATCACTCACAGCACGAAGATTCAACAATTGTGTATTCAAACAAAGTCCAACTCGACGAATGCTTGCCAATTTTACACAAAAGAGCAAAATAAATCTTGTCCCTTGACAAACAAAATGCTTTTGACATTGTCCAAAACATATTCAAGGACATCCTTCATCCCTCACATTGACAGAATACTATATTTACATAAAACGTGCTTTATTTTTATATCCACTTATTTGTCCACCAATCCACTCCAAGGTTTCAGCACATAATTATGTAATTCACTGCTTTGAAGATCAGGCTTTTAAAACATGATAAATTCATGACTCTGAAAGCCGTGCTTTCGGCTTGACTTGCTTGCCTAATGCATTAAATGAACAGGAAGGTCAAGAGCAGCATGAAGCGTTCAGACAAAGCTTGTCGCCAACAGGTAGAGTATTGATCCCCGTTTTAGCTCATGGATCCCAAGTGCCCTGGGGAACATTCCTGAATTATCTTCACAAACAGCAACATGCTTGACTTTGGATATGTGCTGTTGCATAAGCAGAATCTCAATAAGTGGCAGCCCTCTCCTCTGGGATTTTTGTATTAAGTCAACAAGTTTAGTAAACTATATTCTACTTTTGTTTTCTTTTAAAGTGTGCCTCTGACAGAACATACACTCTATAAGTGAATCAGATTTTTATCCACTAACAGCTTTGACAGATACAGCAAGCAATTTGTTAATCTGATTCCAAGACCTTTGATTTTGCCCAATTCATTAACTACAGAAGAGTCAAGTTTTAAATAGGAAAAATATTGAAACTCTTTGGTCATTTTTTTGAGAGAGATGCTAACGGTCTAATCAGATTCAATGATCTATGCTAAGCTATGCTAAAAGTGCTAGTGCCAGACCCGGAGATCGGCTGAATGGATTCGAAAACGGTAAAACTCAACTGTTTAACTCTAAACGTGTTCCTTTAAGAGTCATTCACTTGTGAATCAGACTACGCTAGTTGAGCTCAGCCTATAAGAACAACCCATTTTAAATTATTTATTGTCTTTTTAAGACTAAAACACCTGGATGCCACAGAATAATACATTCATCTTTGGTGACTGCAGACACTTAGCTTGGATAAAATGTAATTTCTTTTGATATGCTCCTGCAAAAGATTCAGTAGCAGAATGCAATAACTGCTTACAATGATAATGGAATTTTATATAGTTTGATAGTAGTATATAAAGTTATAGTATAATAATAGTTTTTCATGTACTTTCATCATGTAAGATGTTATCACATGATAACTCTAACTGGAAAGTGAAGTGAGATATACATTTTTAAAAATGAACTCTAATTCTTTCCCCGCCATCGTTTTATTGAATGCCAGCAGCAGCATTTTTGATAATATTCATTAAATGTTCATGCCCCCCAGAATATTTTGTTGAATGAATATGTAAACAGTCAATATATCAAAAGCAAGCAATGCATTTCATTCTATCTTAAGTTTTTTTTATCAACTCTTAAATGTGGTAAGTTTTCTTTATAAAAACAAAACAAAAAACATTTTGAACATAAAGCTGAGAACATTGTGTTTTTGTTTAAATTTATATTTTGTCTAATTTTGTCTCATATAATGAATATTAATGATGACAGCAGCTGTCCCTGCTCTCCATCCACTTTCATTGTGTGGGAAGAAAAGGCAGCTTGGACATTCTGCAAGAATCTTAACAGAATTTTTAGGTGAACTATATTAAGCGCAGGTACATATGAACACATTGTATAATTCTATAACTCATATCAGAAGTTCACAAACCTCTCATCGGGTACTAAATCTTGGTTGCGTTTTTGAAATTGAGATGCAAAGTATGGCAATGAGTGCTCATCATCCGTTCAATGTTTGTACTTGCAAGTTTTTATAATTCATGTGGAGCCAAACAGCAGCGGCCACACAGTGCTCCTCTGCCTGGTGAATGGAAATAGTCTTTTGCTCAGTGAGGCACAGAACTCAAGTTGAGCGCCTGCAGTGAACCTTTGCTTGGCGACAGCATGACACTGGAGATGGATAAGCTCCAGCTGCACATTTGACAGTGGTTTGTTATAATCAGATGAGTGAGGGTGAGCCAAATTACAGCCTCACGTTCAGTACAGTTTTAATGCTTGTTCTTTAAACACAAAGCACTGGGATAAAACTGGCTTTAGGACAAGCTAGACAGAAAATCCCTCTTCAGATCTTCACAACTGACTGCTAAGCACGAAGTGATGTGTAAATGTGTGTACGCAGCAGATGGGCAGCGTCTGAAGCCTGAAAAATGCTGACTTTGCAGGTAATTGTAGTGTAGGGATAGGAGTCGCAAAGAAAAGGTTCTGGCTCGGCTTACGGTTCCTGAACAGTACTTGCAAGTAGCACTGTAAACGATTAATCGAATCCAAAATAAAAGTTTGTGTTTACATAATATGTGTGTGTATTGTGTATAATTATTTTGTATATATAAATACACACACATGCATGTATATGTTTGAGAAATATTTGCATTTATATACTGCATATAAAATAGTTCTATTTATATATAAAAAATATATATGCAGTATATAAATGCAAATATTTCTCAAACATATACATGCATGTGTGTGTATTTATATATACAAAATAATTATACACAATACACACACATATATTATGTAAACACAAACTTTTATTTCGGATTCAATTAATCATTTACAGCCCTACTTGTAAGGAATAAATATTTTGGGGGGAAAGAATTATTTAAATGTAATATACATTGTTTATAACTTTAGCATTCAGTGTGGAGTTTGAGTCTTCATATCTATTTCGAATGGATCGCATATAGGCCTACAGACTTTCTCCGGTGGATGGTTGCAAAATTACCGCTTAAACGTTAAAGGAACACTTCACCCATTTGCATTGGACTTTGTATCTTTAGAAACCCAGTCACATTTTCGAATGGTCATGGTTTATTCCCTTATTTTCCCCTGAGATGGGAGAAATAAGGATTTAAGTGTTCCACTTCCTGCTTTTTATGACGCAAAAATCGTCAAATTGCGTCATAAAAAGCAAGAAGTCAAATTTCTTTGAATAAGGGAAAGACTACAAACACTAGCGCATCATTTATCCAGTAGAAGGCGCTGTTCCGCATGTTTTCAACCCGCCCATAGAGGGATCTCACTCACAGAATGTACATATAGTGTCAGCCATTCTTTATTTGGAAGCTAAGCTAACAGTTTCTTATTCTGTGGAGAAAGCTGAGTAGTAGCGGTGACCATCCTCTTTTTTCCGGACATGTCCGGCCGTCGAGATCGTCCAAAATGTCCAGGATTCGGCTTTTGCTTTCTGCAGTCGCATTCATAGTTTACATGCACACCTTTTGTTTCAATCTAACTGAATTCATTCCGATTGGTGAATTTGAATGTAGTGTTTACATGAACGCTAAACAAGTGATCGTTTGATGTGCGTTTTAACATTGCTAGGAAAATTCCCGCTCCTCCGTGAGAGATACGAGACCGGTGCGTATCACAGGCGCCGGCGCCGCTCATCAGTAATCACGCCACCGGGCTCGCATCGTTCTCCGCGGCCGTCAGTCTCGTTCCTGCTCGTCACAGTAAACATGAGGAATGGCGACTGAAGAACGCAAAAGCCGAATCCTGGACATTTTGGGCGACATCAAAATACTGGGCAGACTCACGGAGACTCACTAGTAGCATAGCCTTGTTGTTTACTGCGATCTCTTACCGGTAGGCGTGGCCTCCTAGGGCAGCGAAGCAAGTGCATTCTGGGAGTTGTTGTCTTTCATCCCCATAAGCCAAAAATACATTTTCTGGCTTTTCTCAGTCTAGAAGGCTCCAAATTCAAAAATAATTTCACATTTCTTCTACATAAATGACCCATTTTAAATACACATTCATCTTTCCAGAGGTGAAGTGTTCCTTTAATGAAGTTAGTCGTTGCGCACATCCCTAGCATAGATGCTTCGTTCACCGCCTCTGATTCCACACAATCCTGTGCTTGTAGTTGCCGGTTGGTGGAAGGAATAAAAATGGCCTCTGATTGAACAGTTGAAATAATTCAGTGATTTATTTTCAATTTATGATTCCATTTCAAGTGAGGAATAAGCATTCTCACCTTAGTCCTTATGACAAAAACGTATAAAAACAGCAAAGCAGCTGCCGTGGACTCCATCAATTTCCATTGGGAAGTTGGTGGCCAAATTAAGAGGCTGCTAAATAGATTAATCGGTTGATTAGCAATAGAGCCCTCTTTATTATTCAGAAGGCATCTGTTCAGCCACCTCTGCCGAGCTTGATTGCCTGAGGCCCCCTGAGGCCAGGACGGATCAGTGCGATCAGAAACCCTACCTGATCCCAGACAATTGATTTTTAATGAGACTTCAGCCCTCCGTATTCTGGCAGCATCTGGCTCCGATCTGAACGGATGATAACTGGACTCGGTCGAGCCAGTGCGGGTTGACCTAACAGCCAGTGATGGAGTGCTGTTGTCTGCCAAGACCTCTGGAAACACATTCCTCAAGTAAGGTAACCAATACAAGCCCTGCTGTATGAGGGATTACGTTCCTGGCGGGCCGAGAATTGTTCAGTGCAATCGGTTAAGGAAAAAGTCACAGATTTATCTTCGGTCGATACGAAGATGGTGACATTTAAAGGGAAGTGGGAATTGATAGAGCTGAGCCCAAAGAGCAAAAGTACTCATTGTCGATTTTATTTAGTTTTTATATTGTGCCCTTAAATTTGCTCCTCAGGGTGAATATAGTTCTTTGGCCACCCGAGGAGAAAAACTGACTGTAATGTTTGCTGTGCCATTGTTTTGGGGGGTGTTAATCAAAGATATTATTATTTTTTTTTTAATGTTGGTAGACCTCCTCTTGGAGGATGTATTATTGTATACTGAATACAATTACAAGAAACAAAAACTATTATTTACAGTGGAGTCCGAAAGTCTGAGACTCACATTCAAAATCTAATTTCAAATAAGTAAGTACTGACATTGATCATTTGGCTCAAATGTTCTTGCTTCTGTTGAAGCTCAGTATACTTTTTGTATTATCTCAAATCATGATGGAGAACAGGATCAGTAGGTTTTGTGGAGTTCATGCTGCTGCCATTTTAGCAAATGGGGGAAATTGTGTACTTCATGCAAATTTCTCAGTTTCGGTCAATTCTTAAAATTATGTCAATAGCATAGTTATGTAGCATAATAATGGTTTTCTGTTTTAATATACTTTCAAATATAATTTATTTCTGTGATGCAAAGCCATCAGCCATTACTCCAGTCTTCAGTGTCATATGATCCTAGAAATCTTGTTCTACCGTTCAAAAGTAGTTTTTTTAAAGAAATTATTTTAAACTTTTTATCAATAATAAATGATACTGAAAAAAGTATCACAGGTTCCAAAAAATATTAAGCAGCACAATTTTTCCAACATTGATTATAACTGAGTATTAAATGAGCATGTTAGAATGATTTCTGAAGGTATTGTAATAATATTTCACAATATTACAGTTTTTTTCTGTGTTATGATCAAATAAATCCAGGTTTGATGAGCATAAGAGACTTCTTTCAAAAACATTAAAAATAGTAATGTTTCCAAACTTTTGACCGGTACTGTATACATGTATATATCCCAAGTGGTATATATACCACTAGTGATATATATAAGGGGCTTCCTTATTTTTTAGAAACTATTCTTGCTATTATGAATTAACTTAAAATCCATATTGTTTTAGGATTTCAGTCCTTGCAGTTCCAAACTGAAAATGATTGGACATGCAGATTAACTCCATCTGACTTCAAGAATTGCTAGCTTTGAGTCTGTGCAGATTGTCTTATGGTCTTAAAGGGAACATTAATTCTAACATTTTTATGGGTAGCGTTTTATTTGTCTAACTTCACTCAAAGGTTTGTTGTGAAAACCTGTAACTCCAGCAAACAGGAAGAAGCCCTTAAAGCAGTCATTCATAGCAAATATTATTGCTAAACATATACCTGTAAATCAAGGAGAATATAGCCCATCAAAGTGTGGTGTTGATTCTCGTGGGTCACTACCCAAAAATAGACTACGGTCTGTTCTGGTAGGGATATGGACAGCCGGGTAAAAATACACCGATACAGATTTTTCACAAAATGCTGTATAATCATCATGCATAGTTGTGTTTGCAAAAATGAAGAGAAAACACTTCCAATATATGGTGTTTCCAATCAAACTCAATATTACAATGTTATGGTGCAAATTAATCTATAATTTGGTAGCAAACTCGTAATAAAATTATCCAACATAAAAGAAAATATGACCCAGCCTACAATAAAGGGGTCCTATTATGCTTTTTTATGTTTTCATCTTCCTTTAGTGTGTAATGTTGCTATATGAGCATGAAAAAGGTCTGCAAAGCTCAGTCACTCCAAAGGGAGTTGTCTCTATATCAGTGCGCGCTGTTTCTGAAACACCTCCATTGTAGTCTTGAGCTTTCTTCAGGGAACATACGTTACAGTATTCCTCATTTAAATAATAAGTATAAAGGGACATGAGGCCTGGTTGAGTTGCATTGGTGTGTTGAAACTCGCGGTTATGTTAAGGGGCGTGACATTTCCAAAACACACTGGTAGCAGTTGACCAATCACAACACACTGGTCCAGCCGACCAATCAGAGCACAATGCGCTTTTCGGACGGAGGGGCTTCATAGAGTTGTTAAATATGTGAAAATAATGTGTTTTTTTCTAATAGAAATTTAGACTTTTAGAAAAAAAGAGCATAATAGGTCCCCTTTTTAAAAATAGATAAACAATTATGTCGACCACATTGAGTGGTTGCTGAGAGCATTAACAGTTGAAAATCGTGAGACATTTAGAAACCATAATTGACAATTTCAGCCTGTCATTTTAATTTTTAATAATAATAATGTCAATATTAGATTTTTTTTTTTGTATGAAATTAACCACCGTGTTTTACTCAGTATAACTATGTACCCAAATAAGCACTGTTACAATTTTCATCTGAGCAATCCCCATTTAAACCGCTTTTCTTTCTCTTTCAGCTGTCTCTGAAATGCAGGGCTCCAGAAGTGTCTCAGTACGTGTACCAGATGTACGATGCCACTCTGAAGAACTGAACGTCTCTATCGTCCTTTTTTTTTTCTCTCTACATATTTGTCCCTTCCTCCCCAACCAGCCACCACCACCTCTGTGGCAGAGGATCCAGCTCTCCAATGTTTTAAATCCATCTATAGGTACCAGTTCCCTCAATGTGCCCACTATGCGTGAATCACACGTTCCGTTCTAGCCCAATGTCTTGATGTTGTTGATTGTGTCGAAGGGAATTTTGGAGCACAGCTATATATTTTTTAATTGTTTGGATGCATTGTCAGTACTTCACCTTCCCATGCCCTGTATTTGTCATCTTATGCGAAGAAGGCAAAAGTATACGAGTAAAATCGAAAAAGTTATGCTGTTTTAATGGTAACCACTTAAAATATCCCCTAAAATAGTACGTTTTTGATATACATCATGTGTTCTCTGATATGCTACTTAATGCGATTGTACAACATTGCCAGCTATCTATTAGCCTTGCATGCCTTGACCAACATAAAACGTCACATTCCTTTTAATGTTTTGTCTATCTTGTTCAGCTTGACCACTGTTGAACATGTCGACACTCCATCAATGTCTTATATCGTTGAAACTGCTTTGAATCAACTTAATGTGATACAAAAAGCAAAGACTCAAAACATGTTTTCTATCAATCTTGTATAAGTGGGTCATCTGATATTAATTCCCAGACTGAATCCATCCACATGTGATATATTGTGCTTGTGAAAGTGAGTAGGTTTTGTGCGGTAGTTTTTGGAGTGGTAGAAATATCTGTTCAACATTATTATACAACCTCGCTCCGCTTTGGTTTACAACTAATACACTAACATATGGATGCAATAAAATAGAAAAATTCTATAACATAGACTCAGAGATACAAGGATGAATCACTTTTGGACTGTTAAGTAGAGTTGAGTGTGTGTGTGTGTGTGTCCCGAAACTTTATTAGTCTTCATGGTGGTGCTGGTGACTAAATGTGAACCTTTTTTGTT